>NW_027672492.1:0-13000 GCF_964165515.1 Mesoplodon bidens
ACTCAGCCATAAAAAGAAACGAAACTGAGCTATTTGTAATGAGGTGGATAGACCTAGAGTCTGTCATACAGTGTGAAGTAAGTCAGAAAGAGAAAGACAAATACCGTATGCTAACACATATATATGGAATTTTTAAAAAATGTCATGAAGAACCTAGGGGTAAAACGGGAATAAAGACACAAACCTACTTGAGAATGGACTTGAGGATATGGGGAGGGGGAAGGGTAAGCTGTGACAAAGCGAAAGAGAGGCATGGACATATATACACTACCAAATGTAAGGTAGATAGATAGTGGGAAGCAGCCGCAGAGCACAGGGAGATCAGCTCGGTGCTTTGTGACCGCCTGGAGGGGTGGGATGGGGAGGGTGGGAGGGAGGGAGATGCATGAGGAAGGGATGTGGGAACAGATGGATATGTGTAACTGATTCACTTTGTTATAAAGCAGAAACTAATAAAAATAAATAAATAAATAAATAAATAAATAAAATACAAAAAATACAAAAATAAAAATGCTCCCTGCCTCAAAGGAGTTTACAATCCCTTAAAGGAGACAGATGAGTCAATAGATCAGAAATATAGATACTATGTAACACCAGTAAAACTGCCTAATCCATAAAGAGTCGGGGGGTAGGTATGGTTGGCTAAGTTTATCAGAATTTATGATTCTAGGGCTGAATCTTGAACGTGGGTAGAAGTTAACCAGGTGAGAAGCGTGGGTCACGATACTCTAAGCAGAAGAAGCTTTATGGGCAAAGGCAGAGGCTGAAAAGCACAGTGCTTAGGGGACCTACAAGCAGTTCAGCTTGCGTGGAGGCAGCATGAGATGAAAGTCTGGGCTTGTAAGTAGGAACCATGCCAAGGAGTTTGGACCTGATTCTTAGAACACCGAGAACCACTGAGAGAGTTAAGCAGGTTGTGATGGGATCAGATTTAAGTTTTAGAAAGAACCCTCTAGCTGCAGGACTGAAAAGGGTTTAGAGGGAGGCAAGGCATGAAGATAACACATAGTCTCTATATAATCCATATAATAGTGTCACTAGGGTCTGAACTAAGGAGGTGGCAGTAGGGATAGAGGATACAGGTAACGAAGGAGCCGTTAAAGACGCTGACTTGACAAAGCTTGATGAGGAACTGAGTCCTTGAAGAAGGTGAGAGAGAAATCAAGGATGATTCCCTGGTTTAGGGTTTGGGAGACTGGGTGGGGGGTGATGCTGGCCACTGAGATAGGAGCAGGTTTAGAAAGATGATTTCCCTTTGGAAATGTTGGAGTTCAAATACCTGTGGAAGGCCTAGGGGAGGAGGCCCAGCATGCCCAGGGCAGTTTTTTATCCCCACTCACCTCTCACATCACCTGAGGGACTCTCCCTGCCTGCCTCCAGCCTGGAAGAAGGTCCACCAGATTACTGACGTCTCTGCCCTGTGGGCAAGGACCAATTTCTTTTCATTTCTGTATCCCTGCTCAGGCTTTAGCACACAGTAGGTCAATGTGTATTTGTTGAATTGCCTCAAATTTACAGAAATACACTTCTTGGGGAATGAATAAGTTGCTATTACGGATGGAAGACCAGGAAAACAGCTATGAGCAGAAGGCCAAGGAGACACTGCAGAAAGTGCTGGAGGAGAAAATGCGTGCACAACAGCAACTGCAGAGCAAACAGGTGTGGGGATGCTCCATAATCCTTGGGGCTGGGAACCCTGGGGCAGTCTGGGTGGCAAGGGAGCCAGCTGCACAACTCCCTGGAACCCCCAAGGCACCACCCTCTCCTCTGATCTCCCTCAGCGGTCCCTGGCCCTGGCCGAGCACAAGTGTGAAGAGTGGAAGAGCCAGTACGAGAGTCACCCCCAGCATGCAACTGTCCCCTACCCTGCCAGCCCAGTAATCATGAATGCCGTCTTCCTTCTCTTTTTTACAATGTGGTACATATGGATTTTTTTTTGAATGAGATTTAACCAGCTTTTAAACCTTTCTTCTTTCTAACAATATCAGTACTCTCTGACTCTCCAAATGCGCCTTTTCAAGTTGATTTAATTTATGGAAAAATCACCCTTCATACTTTCCCTTTCTTTTTTAAACCTCCCCATGGTAGTGTAATGTAGTAGAAGGAGATTTGGCCTGGGAGTTTGGACACCAGGGTTCTAGCTGCAGTAACCCACAGTTACACACGTTATATTATTAAAGAAAAAAGTAACTTACAGAAATGTATGAGGCCATTATGCACATACACACAAATATATATTCACTCATATATCCATAAAAAAGTAGTCTGGAAGGTTCTATAAAATGTTAAAGGTGTTCATCCCACGGGGGAGGAGATATACGTTAACTATATTACCCTCTTAAAATTTTACAGTAAATATATATTACTTTTATAATTTAAAAAGCCAAACTTTTCATTTTTAAAAACCTAAAACATGAAAGAAAACTGGAAAACCAACAAAATTAAAACAATCCCTAAGTCTGAGGCAACGATTTTTTTATCCGAGTCCAAGTGATGAATGAAAATACTAAGAATGGTGTGTGACACCTTAAAGTATAGAAAAAAATACAGTAAGGCAAGTAGGCATTAAGATAATAGAACATAAAAAGTTACCCAGATATATTCAGACAATGGACTACTATTCCAGTAATAAAAAGAAATGAATTACTAATATGAGCTACACGGATGAGTCACAACAACATGAGGAGCCAAAGAAGCCACGTGCAAAAGGGTACTTGTTGTATGCTTCCATTCATATGAATTTCTAGAATAGGAAACACTAATACATAGTGAAAGAAAGCATGTCAGTGGTTGCCTGATGCCAGGCCTGGGAAACTGACTGTAAAAGGACAAGAAGGAACTTTTTGCAGGTATTGGAAGTGTTCTGTATCTTGACTTTGGCGACGACAATATAGATATACACATTTGTCAAGACTTATCAAATTACATGCTTAAAACGGGTACACCTCGTTGAATGTAATTCATACTTCAATAAAGTTGATTTTAAAGTTAAATTAAAAAGTCACCTATGGGGACTTCCCTGGTGGCACAGTGGTTAAGAATTCGCCTGCTAATGCAGGGGACGTGGTTTCAAGCCCTAGTCTGGGAAGATCCCACATGCCGCCGAGCAACTATGCCCGTGCGCCACAACTACAGAGCCTGTGCTCTAGAGCCCGTGAGCCACAACTACTGAGCCCGTGTGCCACAACTACCGAAGCCCACGTGCCTAGAGCCCATGCTCCACAACAAGAGAAGCCACCACAGTGAGAAGCCGGCGCACTGCAACAAAGACACAATGCAGCCAAAAATAAATAAATTAATAATAATTTTTAAAAAAATAGTCACCTAGACGTCTGAGTGAGACAGAGTTCCTTTAAGCTTTCAGTCCCAGCTCTTCTCTGAAGCCTCCCCTCATCTACCCTGGCAGCATGTGACCACTTTGCATCTCTTTAACACCTTATATTTATCGGTTCCATTCAGATTTGATGCTTGAAAAGTTTTGTATATTTTATGTCTATCTTCCATTCAACTTGGTTCCTCTAAGGCAGGAACAATCATCTCTTTCATAAATTGAGACCATTACAAAAACAGAATTATGTTCCCTTTCCTCTCAATCAGGGGAATTTGAAGTAGGATTGATGAAATCCTGGAAATCATAAGCAAAAATGTCATTTCTGCATTTTTATGGCCACAGGGTCCTGTTTTCATCAGATTCTTGAAGATATCACAGAGCCCAACAATGTTAAGAATCTCTGCTTTGAATCCATGTGCTTTCACCCAGCTCTGTGGTACAAGGCACCCTGCCCCTGGGGCAATCTGTCTGTGGTCCCTGCAAAGATGATAAACCCACATCAAAGACACTCACTCTTCTGCATGTCAGTGGACTCCACTGCCAGCTCTTCCTCCACAATGACGTCACTATCGCCATCTTCAAGATTCATTTCTGTCTCATCTAGAACACTGTCTTCTTCCTCTTCCTCCTCCTCATCTTCCTTGGAGACATCCTTTAATGTGGCAAGTAGTCTGTTGTAACCAGAAACTTGTTCTGGTTCACTCTATGCTTCACTTTCAGAACTTGAAGTATCTATAAACTCTCCGACTAAAAGGAAAATGGGGATTTTAAAAACAAAAATTATACTGTTCTTGTTGCTACCCCACGACTATCATCAGGCCCACAGTGGAACCAAGTTCAGACTTTTCTAGATAAAAACTAGCTTTTCTGCAAATATGCAGTCCTATCTATTCAACCAGACCGAGCACCAAATTTGTTTCAAACAGCTAATCTAGCTATGATTCTAGAAGCGCTTCCTCTTCTTTGAACTGCTCATGTTCCACATGGGAAGACAGCAAACTAAACACATGGAGCTTTAGGTTATAAGGTGATCTAACCTATGTGTCAGACATTTGGCACCTTTAAAGGAGCAACAGGAAAACTTACAACAAAAAAGTGTACTTTATTTCTGAGTCTGTGGTAATGAAATAAGACCTTTGATGATTTTGCACTCTACTTTATGTTAAGCAAACATGACATTCCATCTTAGGATTCACCAAGAGCCCTCTGGTAAGCCTCCTTAACAGGTTCTAACAGGCTAATCTCTCAGGACAGTTTCATACTCTATACTGTATTAGTTATCACAATGGCATTTTAACAGACATCTGCACTTAAAACTAAGCAATATTACTAAAGTATAGCTTACAACTAAAATCAAAGAGAGTGGAAATGTAGCCAAACTTTACTACCATATATAATCTTAAAAGTAACAGTCCAGAATCTACTATCATAAAGAAGGTATAAAGCATTACCAGTTGACAAGTCTGTGGTTTTGCTTCCTTTCTGGAAACCCTGAGAAGAAACAGGCAATGTTAAACTTTAACTACTAGTAGGTAGCAATTACGAAAAGTCTAATGATACAACTTTAAATGAACATGGCAGACTATACCGTTATAAATACATTATATCTATTGTCAAGTAAAAACTCCATATGCATTTGGACAGGTTTTGGAAGGATATGCCAAATAGATAATAAGAGACGAATGAAAAAGTCTAACAAGACCACATGACAAATACTACAGTCACACAGTAACAGGCTCTCATCCAAAAGACGGGAAATTTTGGCAAATAAAAGCCCTCGGGGTTCACCTTTTCTAGCAGATTTCTTAAGTAGACTATCCCTCTAACTGTTGATAAAGCAGCCCAAAGGGGTGGGATGAGCACTAAGATCATAACTGAGAGTCTGGACACTTAGAGAGGAACCCACAACTACCCAAACATTAGTTTCCTCATGGTCATTGAATAGATAGGTGATGTCGAGGGTCCCAAGCAATTCTTTTTTTATTTTTTTTAACTTATTTATTTATTTTTGCCTGCTATGGGTCTTCGTTGCTGCGCCCGGGCTTTCTCTAGTTGCGGCGAGAGGTGGCTTCTCTTGTTGCGGAGCAGGGGCTCTAGGCTCGCGGGCATCAGTAGTTGCACCACCCTGGCTCAGTAGTTGTGGCTCGCGGGCTCTAGAGTGCAGGCTCAATAGTTGTGGCGCACGGGCTTACTTGCACCGCGGCATGTGGGATCTTCCCGGACCAGGGCTCGAACCCCTGTCCCCTCCCTTGGCAGGCGGATTCTTAACCACTGCGCCACCAGGGAAGCCCCCAAGCAATTCTTTAAAAACATAGAAAACGAACACAAGCTTATAAAACCTCTGCCCAGTCGCCACACAGGAGGCGTGCCGTCTAGCATAAAACTACAGGCTCAACAAAGGGTAGGAAGACCGGCGAAGAACCCCACCTCAGGCGGGAAGCCGCCAGGATCCCCGGGCGAGCTAGGCCGGCGCCGGGGCAGCGTGGCACGCGGCGGGAGCTGCCCTGTCACTACCCCCGGGGCACCGGCGGACCAAACGCGGGGACACGCGGGCTCCCACCGGGAAAGGACGCCGGCAGCGCCGGTCCCAGCCTCGCCTCTCCATACCTGTCATAGAAGGGATGCTCCTCGCCGAAATCCCTTAGATGCTTCTTCTGCTTTTTAGTTAGGGAGTTGAGCAGCTGGCTCTGGCTCCGGCTCCGGCTCCGGCTCCGGCTCCCGCGTTTGCCCATGGGGAAGACGTCAAGTCAGCCAACCTCCAAGAATCGCGTTTTTCACCTGGAAGTCGTCTCCTCAACCCACTCACGCGGGATTGCCAACGGCGCTTTACGGCGGAAGCAGGGTGCCGTAAAGCAGACCCGCTTTACGTCGCGCTTGTACGACAGGCGTGGCTGTGAGAATCAGCCTGCATAAACGTGTAGTAACTGACATGGTTGAATGCAGTGCCTTTCTATTATGCCATAATACAAATACCAACTAACATTTAAGGCTGCCGGTGCATCTCAATTCATCCTCACAACAGTAAACAAATAGGCCTTGTTAATAAGCCTGATATTGGAGATGAGAAAGCTGATGCTTACAAAAGCTTACACACACACTAGCAAGAGAGGAGATGGAAACCTAATTCTCTCTGATGCGACCACAGGCTTTTCCCACTAGGATCTGCC
This sequence comes from Mesoplodon bidens, assembly GCF_964165515.1. Lineage (NCBI taxonomy): Eukaryota > Metazoa > Chordata > Mammalia > Artiodactyla > Ziphiidae > Mesoplodon > Mesoplodon bidens. Next base: position 6,499 of record NW_027672492.1, read on the forward strand.
ACGTGCGTGTGCTATGTGAAGAATGAGGACGCAAGGCTGAGATTCCCGCCCTTACCCTACCCCCTCATTTTCTGAAAGTATTGCAAGGGCCCTTGGTAACACATCTGTTCTGGCATTTTTCATGTTATAAAAGCAAAAACACATCCAGAGAGGTAAAGTGACTTTCCTAAATCACCCGGAGAGTCGATGTTAGAGAAAGCAGTAAAACTCAATAAAGTGTCTCAAAACTGAATTGGGGCAAATTGGGATGGAAAACTTTTAAAGGGTAAGTAACTTTTCTATATCTGGGTCGTGGTGGTGGTTACACCTGGTATACAATTACCAAAATTAATCAAACTGTACCTTTGAAATTGGTACATTTTAATGCAAGTAAATAATAATCTCAATAAACAAAGAGGTAAAAACAGCGCAACTGGACTTAATACTCTAGAGACAGGCAGAGTGTGCAGGGATACTTAAAAACCACAGGATAGGGCTTCCCTGATGGCGCAGTGGTTGAGAGTCCGCCTACCGATGCAGGGGACGCGGGTTCATGCCCCAGTCCGGGAAGATCCCACGTGCCACGAAGCGGCTGGGCCCGTGAGCCATGGCCGCTGAGCCTGCGTGTCCGGAGCCTGGGCTCCGCAACGGGAGAGGCCACAACAGTGAGAGGCCCACGTACCGAAAAAACAAAACAAAAACCACAGGATAAACACAGAGACACTTTTTTTCTAATAGTAACTTACAATGTCAATCATAAACCACAGAATTCACCTGAATATTTAAGGTAAAATAGGAGCCATCAAAGATAGTGTTCACTGCCTCTGCTATTAGGGGAGCGTCTGTGAGAGAATAGGAGCTTTGTCCAATACCATGTCACACCTATAGAAGTCGCACTACAATTATTAAAATCCTAGTTTTGTCGTTCTGGGGACCATCTACTCCTAATTAGATTCTGGGAGCTTAGGGTGGCGTACGGAGGCAAGGGGAGGGAGTATCAAGAAAATATGTAGGGCTTCCCTGGTGGCGCAGTGGTTGAGAATCTGCCTGCCAATGCAGGGGACATGGGTTCGAGCCCTGGTCTGGGAAGATCCCACATGCCGCGGAGCAGCTGGGCCTGTGAGCCACAATTACTGAGCCTGTGCGCCTGGAGCCTGTGCTCTGCAACAAGAGAGTCCACGATAGTGAGAGGCCCGCGCACCGCGAGGAAGAGTAGTCCCCGCTTGCCACAACTAGAGAAAGCCCTCGCACAGAAACGAAGCCCCAACATAGCCATAAATAAATAATTAAAAAAAAAAAAAAAGAAAATATGCAAACAGCAGGTAGTGCCAGCAGATGGCCCAGCCAAGGAACCCAGAAACAAACAGACATGTGTCTTCTGTCTCATTTCAAGATAAAAAGTACAGGCACTTATGTAAACAAAAGGCTGCTTGCAAATGTCATCATACATACTAAGGCACTAACCACAGTATAACCTGGCTATGACAATAAAGTCATACAATGTTTTTTCTCCTCCCACCCTATTCCAAGTGCCCCAGCTTCCTTCCCCAGAGGCAACCAGTTTCTTGGTGTTCTTCCAGAGATCTGCTATAAAAAGCTATACTCTTGAGCACTTGATGTGACTCTTTACTCTCTCCTGCTTTCCATGTCATTGTAGTCCTATGGACAGCTCTGGACTGTTCCCAGGTTCAGACACAACTGTGCCCTAGCTCCACCCAAGTGCTCTCATCATTGGCTCACTGAGCCCGCTTCTGAAAATATTTATATTAGCCTTTGACAACATAAAAGGGGATGCTTTGTGAAATTTTAACCTGAGAGTTCGGAATTGAAACATATTTTTCATGCCTCCAGTGAAAGTTCTCTTAGTAAAACCCACACAAAGAAGATGCATGTGCCAACTAGTGAAGGCCCTGGGAAAATTGTAATAAAGGCAAAATTTGTTCTTCCCTTTCTTCTTCTCACGCTCAGCCCTTCCTTTTCCCTCCTGCAGGGTTTTCTTTGCCCTTTGCCCTCAGGGACTCAGTATTTTCTGGGGTAAAAACAATCCAGGAAATAATCTTTTATACTAGTTTGTAAAGAGAGGCTGATGAATTAATGTTACTTGGGTATTTTCAATTCGGGGAGACTCCCTAGGATAACGATCTCAAGGGGTGGGAGGGGGGTGGCTGTCCCTTAAGACAAGATGGTCCGAATATTCAGAAAAGTGTTAGTTTTTCTTTATTAAAAACTTTTTCTTTGGAAAATTTCAAGTATATACAAAAGTAGACAAAACAGTATAATACACTCCCATGTTCCCATCCCTCGGCTTCAATGCAAGGTATGCCCACCCACTACCCCTACCTCCCGCCCCTGTATTATTTTTGAAGCAAATCCCAGACATTGTATTATTTTATCTGTAAATATTTATTTCTAAATATCTAAAAGATAAGGGTTCTTTCTTTAACATAGCTACAATGGCACTATTTCACCTAAAAAAAGATGATAACAATTATTTAATATCATCATGTAACCAGTCAGTATTTAGATTTCTGATTGTCTCATAAATGTTGTCTTTTTTTTTTTTTTTACACTGTTAGTTGAACATGTTCTGCTGTTCTCTGTGTCTCTCGCGAATACATTGTGGGATTTAGAACTTTGATCAGATTTCATTATAGCTGATATTTTATACTTCCATCAGGAGGCGTATACCGTCTGGTTGTCTTTCATTTTGTGATGTTACCCGTCATTGGTAGTCAATGTCTAAATTCGTTAATTCATTAGAGGTCACATTCTAATTCTATCATGAGGTGATATTCTAATTCTATCATTTCTTCTTCACTTACTTGCTGGACTATTTCTATGAAAGCAAGCTTTTCCTTCCCCTAAATTTTGCTTACCCAGTGGTACTGTTTGTATAGGAAAAGCAGAAGAAATGCTTGATTCTCTCCCTTCATTTACTAATTTTCAACACAAGGAGTCAATTCACTGGATCTTCTCATGTTGACCAATCAAGTTTTTTTTTAAATTTTTAGTATCATTATGAACTCATGGAATTATACAAATTGATGTGTTTTAATCCCTTGCAAGTATTATGGTGTACATGATTTGAAAGAGCTTATTTGACATATAGTGATGTAGTTGAAAAGACAAACTATGTCCTAATACAAACCACAGAAAGTAAACAGGAGTCTATCTGAGATTCTCAACAGAGCAGGAATGGGAAGGTGGGGAAGGAGCACAATTTGAGGATACAGATCAGATGCTGGGGAAGTTTGAGTTTTGAAATTTATGTGATAATATAAGTGGTAACAAGGGCACATGTGTTCAAGATATGTTGACAGGGAGCCATAAATAATCCAAAGGTATGACTCTCTAATTATGAAAGCTCTGACACCTCAGCTACTGATTTGGGAAGATTCTGGGGAAGGTGTGTGTGCACCCACACATCTGTCTCCTCCTAGATGCCTCAAATCAGACAGTCTCCTCCACCACATGTATGCATACATGACTGTGTACACCCCAAAGCCATCCAGCCTCTTCCTGAGAGGGCTGGCAGAAATCAGTCTCTCGCTACCTGTATAATGAAATGAGCTTGTTTATTCATTAAAAAAATGTACTAAACACCATGTGCCAGGTGCTGTGCTAGTAGCTGAGGCTGGGGAAGAATAAGATCCATTCCAGCCTCTGCAAGGAGCTCTCAGCCCATCCAGGTATGGATACGTATGCAGACTCTGACGATACACTGTGATAAATGCTAAACTGATAGATGCTGGGTGCTAAGGAAGCAGCTCAGTCAGGGTTTTGGTGCTGATGGGGGTTGGGGGCCAGGGGGGAGGGTCATCTGCTGCCTTTGAGCGTTTGTCAGCCTGTCACGCTCATTGAACATCGGTATTGAACTTGAGATTAATCTAGATTCTAGATTTTAGGCTGTATGAGTTGTTTCAGCTGACTTCATGAACAGCATGTGTGTGTGTTCAAGACAGGGTATGAGGGATATAGGGCAACAGGAAATTAGAGAGCTGGGTAGTCATCGGATTCCACAGCGTTTATTGTGTAAGGAGCAATGAGCTTTCTAGGTGGAGCATGTTTTAGATAACGAGATTATGTCTGAAAAGAGAAAAGCTTTGTAATGCATTTCAATGCACTCTACATAACTTGAAAATGTAAAACACTATTATATATAGTGCCTATTCATATTATATATAGTGCCTATTCATTCACTTTCTATTCATCTGTACCCAGAAGAACTATCCATTGTGAAACCCAGAGACTGGCATAGAGTGACCTGTAATAATTATGTTTCCTCAAGCTTATCAGAGGTTGTTTTATATTAGGCCTAGCCTAAAACTGAAATATTTTATCAGATTATATTCACCTGGGGCTTCCCTGGTGGCGCAGTGGTTGAGAGTCCGCCTGCCGATGCAGGGGACACGGGTTTGTGCCCCGGGCCAGGAAGATCCCACATGCCGCGGAGCGGCTGGGCCTGTGAGCCATGGCCGCTGAGCCTGCACATCCGGAGCCTGTGCTCCGCAACGGGAGAGGCCACAACAGTGAGAGGTCCGCGTACCGCAAAAAAAAAAAAAAAAAGATTATATTCACCTGACTGAGAACAAGGCTAAAATGCTACACTAGAGGGGATAAAGTTTTACCTCCCTCCCTCTAGTGGAATGTTGGTGTAACTACATTCTGTTTTTCACATTTTTCTGGCAGAGGCTTAGCAGGCAAACCTTCATTCATTTATCAAACATTTTCTAAACAGTTACCATGTTCCTGTCATAATGTTAGGCATTAATGATTTAAAAAGCTCAGACCTCAGGCTTTCCCCTTGAAAGACCTCATAGTCTAGTTGGGGGAGACAAAGCAATGAACAAATAATTATGTTGTCATGGGCTAGATTAGAAGGGTGTCTACAAAGGGTTTTAGGAACCCAGAAGATAAAGAAGCTCCTCTTTCTGTGGAGGAGAGAGGAAAGGTCATGGGGAGTTGCACAGAGGATGCACTGAGTCAGGGTTTCCTGGGAAAGAAGGTTCCAGGGAGAGGGAATAGCATGAGCAAGGTGGAAAGATGTGTTTGGAGAACTGTCTGTGGACCCTGTTGCTGAGGTGGGTGGGTGGGAGTAGAGAGGTTGGAGAGACGGACAGGTGAGGATTCAGCCCACTAAAGGCCTTGCATGCCTTGCTGGGGCATTGAGGCCCAATCCCATGTAAGGTGAGGAACCCTTAAAGGATTTCAAGCAAGGGGGTTATGTGAACCGATTTGGACTTCAGCGAAATCACGGTGATGTCTGTATGGGTGACAAGGACATTAAATCTTCCTTTCCGACGCCTTCCTGGAGCAGCCGATTCGCTACTGATGCTGCCCACCTCCAAAAGACTTTGGAGACTTTTTCATGTTTTGTTTGTTTGTTTGTTTTCGGTACGCGGGCCTCTCACTGTTGTGGCCTCTCCCGTTGCGGAGCCCAGGCTCCGGACGCACAGGCTCAGCGGCCATGGCTCACGAGCTTAGCCGCTCCGCGGCACGGGGGACCTTCCCGACCTGGGGCACGAACCCGCGTCCCCTGCCTCGGCAGGCGGACTCTCAACCACTGCGCCATCAGGGAAGCCCTATCCTGTGGTTTTTAAGTATCCCTGCACACTCTGCCTGTCTCTAGAGTATTAAGTCCAGTTGCGCTGTTTTTACCTCTTGGTTTATTGAGATTATTATTTACTTGCATTAAAATGTACCAATTTCAAAGGTACAGTTTGATTAATTTTGGTAATTGTATACCAGGTGTAACCACCACCACGACCCAGATATAGAAAAGTTACTTACCCTTTAAAAGTTTTCCATCCCAATTTGCCCCAATTCAGTTTTGAGACACTTTATTGAGTTTTACTGCTTTCTCTAACATCGACTCTCCGGGTGATTTAGGAAAGTCACTTTACCTCTCTGGATGTGTTTTTGCTTTTATAATATGAAAAATGCCAGAACAGATGTGTTACCAAGGGCCCTTGCAATACTTTCAGAAAATGAGGGGGTAGGGTAAGGGCGGGAATCTCAGCCTTGCGTCCTCATTCTTCACATAGCACACGCACGTGGCAGATCCTAGTGGGAAAAGCCTGTGGTCGCATCAGAGAGAATTAGGTTTCCATCTCCTCTCTTGCTAGTGTGTGTGTAAGCTTTTGTAAGCATCAGCTTTCTCATCTCCAATATCAGGCTTATTAACAAGGCCTATTTGTTTACTGTTGTGAGGATGAATTGAGATGCACCGGCAGCCTTAAATGTTAGTTGGTATTTGTATTATGGCATAATAGAAAGGCACTGCATTCAACCATCTCAGTTACTACACGTTTATGCAGGCTGATTCTCACAGCCACGCCTGTCGTACAAGCGCGACGTAAAGCGGGTCTGCTTTATGGCACCCTGCTTCCGCCGTAAAGCGCCGTTAGCAATCCCGCGTGAGTGGGTTGACGAGACGACTTCCAGGTGAAAAACGCGATTCTTGGAGGTTGGCTGACTTGACGTCTTCCCCATGGGCAAACGCGGGAGCCGGAGCCGGAGCCGG